>NW_026089623.1:28259353-28272943 GCF_024586455.1 Bactrocera neohumeralis
ATAAAAAACGTAAAAATAAAAAATTAAATATGTCTGCTTTAATTAAGGAAAAATTAAGAATGTAAAAAAAATGTGTGAATTACCTTGCTCCAATAGGTAGCGTCATAGGTTCTATGCAGCTTAGCCCATAAAACACGTATTTTCTGCATAAGCTGTGTTAATTTCGGCCTTTTAGCAGGCGTCTTGCACTTCAGTTCATTTTCGTAAAAACGTCTACGCAAAGTACGGTTCGAAATTTCCACACCACAGTCCCTAACTGCTTTTAAAATGCTTTCAGAAGTTGCGGTACGAACTTGCAAAGCTTTTCGAACAATCAACCGGTCTTCCCTGTCTGTAGTCTTCCGGAGGCCCTTGCAGTTGTTCCTGTTATTTCCGAAAACAGCCGCTTCATCACACCCCGCGCTTAGTTTTTTTGCCAATTCAGCTACCGATGTATACTCTTGCAACCCGCAAAAATCAAGTGCCTTCAGGTTCTGAAAAAACGTTGTATTATAATATGTTGCAACAAGAAAAAACGTTTACTTCGGCTGCACCGAAGTTAATATACCCTTCACAGGTGCATTTCTTTCAGTATAATAACTATGTTTTCAGTTTGTATGGAAGCTATATGCTATAGTAATCCAATCTGTACAATTTTTTCGGAGATTATATTATTACTTTAAGCAGTAATCCATGTCGAATTTCGTAAAGATATCACGTCAAATGCGAAAGTTTATCCGATATTACATTATTTCTATGAACAAAAACTCATACTAAATTTCTTGAAGATATATCGTCAAATGAAGAAGTTTCCCATGCAAGCATTTGATTCCGATAATTCAGTTTGTATGGTTTGTATATGCTATAGTTAACCAATCTGGACAATTTCTTCGGAGATTATATTGTTTTCTTATAAAATAATCTATACCAAATTTCGTGAATATATCTTGTCAAATGTGAAAGTTTTCCATACAAGAACGTGATTCCGATCGTTCAGTTTATATGGCAGCTGTATGTTATAGTGGTCCCATGTCGGCCGTTCCAACAAATGAGCTGCTTCTTGAAGAGAAAATGACATTTGCAAAATTTCAAAACGATATCTTAAAAACTGAGGGACTAGTTCGTATATATACAGACAGACAGACGGACATGGCTAAATCGACTCAGCTCAACATACTAATCATTTATATATGTATATACAGTCACCGAAATAAGTATAGTGTACAAACTAAAAAATGGAATTTTGGGAAGTATACAAGCGTTTTTTTTTTTTAAATGATTGCATGTAAGCAATTGCGACCTATTTGTTCATTGTTGATCAGTACTTATTAGTGACACCGGTACTTTTGTAGTACCGTTACTTTCTGTTTAATTTGCGCACTTGTACATTCAGAGCGAAATAATTATAGCGTACAATAAGGAAAAGTATTCCGTATCGGCAAGACGTACCATTTACTCTGTATTTTTAAGGATTTTTAAAGTGAGTATGTTTTAAATAAATAATCAAACAAATATTTATCCATCCTAACGAGCTTAATTTAGTAACTAATTTAGAAATGCCTCGCGGAACCCATTTATCGCTTGTTGAGCGCACTAAAATTCAAACAATGCGGGAATGTGGAGCTACAATAAGGGATATAGCTGAAAAATTACATCGCAACAAGAAAACAATATGTTCCTTTTTAAAAAATCCCGAAATTTATGGTACAACAAAAAGAAATGGACGTCCTCCAAAGGTTGATGAACGGTCGAAACGGCAAATAAAGCGTTTGGCAATCACTAAAAACATTTCCCCAGCAAAAATTAGGCTCCAACTAAATCTTGAAGTGTCCACCCGTCGAGTTCAGCAAATTTTAAAAGAGAATAGTAACATCCAGTATGCCAAACGAGCGCCTCAGCCTAAGTTGCTACCTCGGCACAAAACTGCAAGGATGCAATATGCCCAAAGGCATTCATTGTGGGACGACGAGTGGAAAAAAGTGGTTTTTAGTGATGAAAAAAAATTTAATTTAGATGGCCCCGACGGCAATGACAAATATTGGAGAGATATTCGACGACCACTAGAAACAAGGCATTCGAGAAATTTCAAGGGAGGATCTCTTATGGTATGGGGGCTTTCGGATACAATGGTACAACCCCAATTTGTTTTGTAACGCATAAAATGAATTCTTTGAGTTATATTGAATTGCTAGACAACGTCTTAATAGATTTTTCGGAACGATTTTGTGAGGACCCATGGATTTTTCAGCAAGATAACGCCGCGATACACAATGCAGCTGCAACCAAACGTTTCTTTATGGACAGAAATACACTCAATCCTTTTTTTACGCGATTTTTGGTTCTGCTACTAATCGCGTAAAAAAAAATCGCGTAAAAATGGTTAGTTTTCCAACATTAACTAACGAATTGGTTCCGAATATAAAAAATATTGCGTATAACAAAATATACGCGCAAAAAATATTCAAAAACATTACAATAAGTTTCAAATTTCAGACTTATGATTTATTCATTCATAACAACATAAAAAATACAAAACAAAAACCATATATGTATAAAAGAGAAGAAAATAGGTAGATTTATTGAAAAAAACCGTTGAATGCTGTTTAATCACTGTCATTATCCGTAGTGGAAATTATTCTTAGCCGCTTATTTTGATGGCCGGCACTGATATCACCAGAATTTTTATCAGAATCAATAGTAAGAACTATGGATTGATGTTCTGATTGACTTAGTTTGCACCATAAATTCAGTTAATTTTGTTTGAATGCTTCTCTTTGGACCCAATAAATTCCGATGTGGTTCTTCATATCTTAACATGCAGAGACTCAGTTCTTTTTGAAAAATTCGTGCACGTTCGGCATCAGTATCATTTGCTACAAAATAATTTTCAAATTCTGCTGCAAGTTTAAGACCAAGCAAAAAAACGAAAAAAAGCAATCGCGTTAAAGTGAGAAATTCGCGTAAAAAAAGGAATTTGCGCTGCAAAAATAACCGCGTTAAAGTGAAATAAAAAAAGAGATCGCGTAAAAAAAGGACTGAGTGTATAGCATTAATGGACTGGCCCGCTATAAGTCCCGACTTAAACCCAATGGAAAATCTCTGGGGAATACTTTCGCAGCAAGTTTATTCCGGTGGTCGACAATTTGATACTGTAAGAGATCTAAGGAAGTGCATTGAAGCCGAATGGAAGAAAATACCCATTTCCACCCTTCGCTCTCTAATTGAATCCATGCCCAGGCGCATAAACACCGTTATTTTGGCTAACGGTAACCATATTAGTTATTAACACTTCGAATAAGTTTGATTTAATATGAAATGTTTGTTTGTACGCTATACTTTTTTCGTACCAAGTGTATTGAATTTTTGAATTATTTTATTAATAAGTAGTAACTTTTGGTTTTAAATATTGTGTAAATAATTCTCGATGTTGATTCCATTAATAAATAAAATAAAAAATAATCATATGAAATTTAAAGATGCATAAAAGAGATTTTTAGCTTGTACACTATACTTATTTCGTGGACTGTACTTTATAGGGTTTCCGACGCTTCCTTCTGGGTGTTACAAACTTCATGGCAAACTTAATATACCATGTTCAGGGTATAAAAATATTGTACTGTGCAGTAACATGTTGCAGTGAAAGGATTCAACTTCAATATTCGAAGAAATTGTAAATTAACTGAAATCAAAGCATCTTCTTAACTTATATTAAAGATTATTTACTTTATTGCTATGGTTTTGTTCGCGTCAGCTAAAATTATATTAACAACATCTTCAAATGAGATATATGTACATATGTATGTACATATGTGATATAAACTCAACGAAAGAGGCAAAATTTTATATTTTGAATTGATGTGGAAAAAGTCAGCCAGAGAATTGGAATTGATTATATTAGGTATATCCGTATGAGGTTTGGACCAACGTCTAGACCAATTTTATTAAAAATCAGTGCTAAACTACAAACAAATTTAATATTTTGCATTCAACACATCTCAATTACCTAAAAGTATGCACTATTTAAATAAATCTACCGAAATTCCAGAAGACGTCTGTATCACGTGACTGTCCAACAACGAGTTGAGAAAATAGATGAATCCTACTGCCCGATATGAATGGGTCCCAACAGCATATAACCGCTCAACGAGGGAAAGTAAAAAATATATCTATTGCGATTTATTCTGATAAGTGTTAAGTTGGGAAGGAAGTAAAATGGGATTCTGACCAAGTGGTCAACATTACCACAAAACCACACGAAAATATTAATGGTTTTTTAAATATTACAGCCATTTTTTCGATTGACAGTATAAAAATGAATGTTAATTGTTCTGAAGCTTTGATGGACTTGCCCGAAGAAAGTAATTAAAGTACTAATGAATACAGAAATGGATGAATTCTTTACGAACGAAAAAAATACTATCTGGGTGCTATAGGAGGAGCTCTCAAAGTGTACGGTCACGCTCCGTGATTATTACTCAAAAGTTAAAGAAAAGAAAGCAAAACAAGTAAGGAGGGGCTCAGTTCGGGTGCAACCGAACATTTTATACTGCAACTTACAAGAATCAAAACCAGGAAAGGCCAGAGATCGGGTTCAAACAATATTATATATGAATATAATCTATATGTAACTCATACACTGACCGACATATTGGACATAAGATTAGTTAGAAAAACGAAAATCATTATGCCATACATCCGTCACCCGGAAGTTAGAAAACCTTTATATTAGGTAGATAGGAACTATTAAGCCGATTCAACCTATTTTTGACACACAGATATACTACTATGAGGAAAGGATATTCTCTTCTTAGTACTGGGGTACATAATCGATACCCTAGTTTTTGTTGGCTTGAACAGTTTTTGCCTCTTGACACACAAAAACTTGAACCTGGGTTTTTTGTCTATAAGGTGGAAGTAGTCGTGGACTTTTTCGTCCGCTTTCGCCCATTAACGCACCGTGACATAGCATCGGGACGTTCGTCCCGAGATAAGTGATTTACCCAGCTCCTATGGATCCTTCTCATACCATCAAGAGTGTAAAATTTTTTAGTCTCTGACGTATTTAGTTATTGATTTGCCGAACTTTTGTTAGTTTTTATAACGATATGGGTAGTGGGCGGGGTTACCTTCCGATTTCATCCATTTTTACACCGCTGAAAGGGTGCAAAATTGATTTATCGTGAACGAATTTGGTTATTGTAACTTAAGTGGTTTAAGAGATATTTACGATGAGCCACGCCCTCTTTTTCAAAGCTTTTAGCCCACAGGTGCCCCTTGGTACTGCGATCCCCTGTGCCAAATTACAGTTCTATATCATTTTCGATTAATGGTGTTTTGTAGGTGTGGTAGTGATGCGATATACGAGTGGTCTATATCATTTTCGATTAATGGTGTTTTGTAGGTGTGGTAGTGATGCGATCTACGAGTGGTCCATTTACGAAATTCGCCTTACTTTTCTGCCAAGGAAGTTTTGTTTCATCAAGACTACGCAATTTTTACTCAAGTTACAGTCATCCGATTATTTATATACATATATGTATATAACCCTATATCTATCTCGATTAGGTTCAGAAGATATGTTGAACCGTTAGATGCCAAAAGCAGCACCAAAGTAGCAACAGGTTGCAAAAGTATAAAAACATAAATAACAAGTGCACAAAGAACACTAACTAAGATTTGTGTTGGCCGCTTCATTACCATAAAAATAATATCAAGTACATACAATAAAATCAGCAACGTTAAATAGAAACAGATTTGCTCTACTGAATAAAGAGTTAAACAACGTTGCGAAGGATACCACCACAGTCAGTAATACCAAACTGTCTCCAAAATATTTACGGGAGCGCAACTATAATGCTAATGTATTTGAACTAAGTGACACGATGTAGACACGCTATGAAACGAAATTTCAAACACACACAAAAGAAAGTTTTATGAAAGTTTATAATAGACAAATTTGATTTTATTATACAGGTAATAATCTTTATTCTAACGATTGTAGGTAGCCTGAAAAAGCAAATCGTTGCGTAAAATAATAAATAAAACATCAGTTACTTTATTTGATCCCATATTACTCTAAAACCTTAAGGATCGGAATTCATAAATAAGATATTAGGGATATGAGATTAAAACCAAGGTCTAGAACTGCATTCACGTTCAACGCCAAACCATTATTATAATAAGGTTTCTTAGAATAACGGAAATTATTATAAATGGTATAATATAATTTCACATATTTTCAGCATTAAACTAAAGTAGTAAAGATCAAAAAGTTTTCATAGAAAAATCCGAAAAATTCTCCTATTTCGATAGCAGTTCATGGGAGCATCAGTGACGGCAATACCTATAGAAACCTTTTCTATTTCTAGAAATTCTTTAAAGAGTTTCAAAACTTAAAAATAAATGTTGCGTAAGAATTAAACACGAATTATTCCGCCAATTGGATATTCCAAGCGTAGCCAGGTCCTTCTCCACGTGGTCCTTTGAACGGAGTGGAGGTTTTCATCTTCCTCTGCTTCCCCCGGCGGGTAATGCGTCGGATACTTTCAGAGCTGGAGTATTTTCGTCCATTCGGACGACATGACCTAGCCAGGATAGCCGCTGTCTTTTAATTCGCTAAACTACATACATATGTCAATATCGTCGTATATCTCATACAGCTCATTGTTCCATTGAACGCGTGTGGCCAACGCGTAAAGGGACCATAAATCTTTCTCAGAACTTTTCTCTCGAAAACTCGCAACGTCGACTCATCAGTTGTTGACATCGTCCAAGCCTCTGCACCATATAGCAGGACGGGAATTATGAGTGACTTATAGAGTTTGGTTTTTGTTTGTCGAGAGAGGACTTTGCTTCTCAATTGCCTACTCAGTCCGAAGTAGCACCTGTTGGCAAGAGTTATCCTGCGTTGGATTTCTAGGCTGACATTGTTGGTGGTGTTTATGCTGGTTCCTAAATAGACGAAATTATCTACAACTTCAAAGTTATGACTGTCAACAGTGACGTGAGAGCCAAGTCGCGAGTGCGACGACTGTTTGTTTGATGACAGGAGATATTTCGTCTTGCCCTCGTTCACTGCCAGACCCATTTCTTTAGCTTCCTTGTCCAGTCTGGGGAAAGCAGAACTAACGGCGCGGGTGTTGAGGCCGATGATATCAATATCGTCGGCATACGCCAGCAGTTGTACACTCTTATAAAAGATGGTACCTTCTCTATTTAGTTCTGCAGCTCGAACTATTTTCTCCAGAAGGAGGTTGAAGAAATCGCACGATAGGGAATCACCTTGTCTGAAACCTCGTTTGGTATCGAACGGCTCGGAGAGGTCCTTCCCGATTCTGACGGAGCTTTTCGTGTTACTCAACGTCAGTTTACACAGCCGTATTAGTTTTGCGGGGATACCAAATTCAGACATCGCGGCATAAAGGCAGCTCCTTTTCGTGCTGTCGAAAGCAGCTTTGAAATCGACGAAGAGGTGGTGTGTGTCGATTCTTCTTTCACGGGTCTTTTCCAAGATTTGGAGCATGGTGAATATCTGGTCGGTTGTTGATTTTCCAGGTCTAAAGCCACACTGATAAGGTCCAATCAGCTTGTTGACGGGGGCTTTAATCTTTCACACAATACGCTCGATAGAACCTTATATGCGATGTTGAGGAGGCTAATCCGACGGTAGTTGGCGCAGATTGTGGGGTCTCCTTTTGTATGGATTGGGCATAGCACACTTAAATTCCAATCGTTGGGCATGCTTTCGTCCGACCATATTTTACAAAGAAGCTGATGCATGCTCCTTATCAGTTCTTCGCCGCCGTGTTTGAATAGCTCGGCCGGCAATCCGTCGGCCCCTGCCGCTTTGTTGTTTTTCAGGCGGGCAATTGCTATTCGAACTTCTTCATGGTCGGGTAATGGAACGTCTGCTCCATCGTCATCGATTGGGGAATCGGGTTCGCCTTCTCCTGGTGTTGTGCATTCACTGCCATTCAGCAGGTTGGAGAAGTGTTCCCTCCATAATCTAAGTATGCTCTGGGCATCGGCGACTAGATCACCTTCGGGGGTTCTACAAGAGTATGCTCCGGTCTTGAAACCTTCTGTAAGCCGCCGCATTTTTTCGTAGAATTTTCGAGCATTACCCCTGTCGGCGAGCTTATCAAGCTCTTCGTACTCACGCATTTCGGCTTCTTTCTTATTCTGTCTACAAATGCGTCTCGCTTCTCTCTTCAACTCTCGGTATCTATCCCATCCCGCACGTGTTGTGGTCGATCGTAACATTGCGAGGTAGGCAGCCTGTTTTCTCTCCGCTGCGAGACGACACTCCTCGTCATACCAGCTGTTCTTTTGCACTTTCCGAAAACCAATCGTTTCGGTTGCAGCTGTACGTAAGGAGTTTGAAATGCCGTCCCACAGTTCCCTTATACCGAGTTGTTGACGAGTGCTCTCAGAGAGAAGTAGTGCAAGCCGAGTAGAGAATCGTTCGGCTGTCTGTTGTGATTGCAGCTTCTCGACGTCGAACCTTCCTTGTGTTTGTTGGGGTGCGTTTTTTGCTGCACGGAGGCGGGTGCGAATCTTAGCTGCAACAAGATAGTGGTCCGAGTCGATGTTAGGACCTCGGTCTTTCATTACTACAGTGCGCAAATTTTGGTTAGCCGCTCATGCTTTTTGGTGGTTTAACATAATAGTTATTGTCAAAAGTAACTGAATTTAGATTTAGAATATACTTCTTTATGGAGAAAATAAGAGAAAATGTTTCAAATGTATTACAGAAACAATAAAGTTAAAATATTGAAAATTCAACTTAACTATACGCGAACTTTACTTAGCCGCATTAAAAAAACTATTAGACCTAAGTCTATATCAATGTTGAAGACTGACTGTCCCATTCGTCTTAAAGTCTGCTAAATCAACACGAAAAGCTCCGTCAGGACCGGGAAGGACCTCTCCGAGCCGTTCGATACCAAACGAGGTTTCAGACAAGGCGACTCCCTATCGTGCGACTTCTTCAACCTGCTCCTGCAGAAAATAGTTCGAGCTGCAGAACTAAACAGAGAAGGTACCATCTTCTATAAGAGTGTACAGCTGCTCGCGTATGCCGACGATATTGATATCATCGGCCTCAACACCCGCGCCGTTAGTTCTGCTTTCTCTAGGCTGGACAAGGAAGCACAGAAAATGGGTCTGGTAGTGAACGAGGGCAAAACGAAATATCTCCTGTCATAAACCAAACAGTCGTCGCACTCGCGACTTGGCTCTCACGTCAGTGTTGACAGTCATAACTTTGAAGTCGTAGATAATTTCGTCTATCTTGGAACCAGCGTAAACACCACCAACAATGTCAGCCTAGAAATCCAACGCAGGATAACTCTTGCCAACAGGTGCTACTTCGGACTGAGTAGGCAATTGAAAAGTAAAGTCCTCTCTCGACGAACAAAAGCTAAACTCTATAAGTCGCTCATAATTCCCGTCCTGCTATATGGTGCAGAGGCTTGGGCGATGACAGCAACCGATGAGTCGACGTTACGAGTTTTCGAGAGAAAAATTCTGCGAAAGATTTATGGTCCTTTGCGCATTGGTCACGGCGAATATCGCATCCGATGGAACGATGAGCTGTACGAGATATATGACGACATTGACATAGTTCAGCGAATTAAAAGACAGCGGCTACGCTGGCTAGGTCATGTTGTCCGGATGGATGAAAACACTCCAGCTCTGAAAGTATTCGACGCAGTACCCGCCGGGGGAAGCAGAGGAAGAGGAAGACCTCCACTCCGTTGGAAGGACCAAGTGGAGAAAGACCTGGCTTTGCTTGGAATATCCAATTGGCGCCACGCAGCGAAAAGAAGAAACGACTGGCGCGCTGTTGTTAACTTGGCTATAATCGCGTAAGCGGTGTCTACGCCAATTAAGAAAAAGAAGAAGATGTATACGTTATTGATCTATACATTGACGGATATATACGAACGTTTAAAATTCATATATAAGGTTTAAAATTTCTATTATAAGGTATCAAAATTCTTTTTATATTCAAAATAAAGGTGGGCGGCCCACTCTCACTGCCAACCTTGATATTGGCTTCTATGCAACCCTTCTGTTCCGTCTTGGTTATAAAACTTATTATTTTGACATAATTATTGAGTGAGTGAAAAAACCATTTTTAGTAGTTTTCGACATAATCTTTATATGGGTAATGGGTGGGTCACATGCGATATATGGCCCGAAAAGGTTTTGCTTGAGCGTGTACTTTAAAGTTTTTATGGGCGATTGGTTTAAATCATTTTTAAAGCACAAATCCCCTCTATACGATTCCTTATATCTAATTACAGTTGTGTATCTTAACTTTAGGCTTACCATAGTTATAGGACTAGAAAAACTTATTTCGTCATTATTAAAGACCAGAGACCAAAAGGGCAGTCCGTTGATTGGTTGCTGTCCGGTTGTCCGAATCATTCGAAAATGCAAAATTCAGTCAGCAGAGGTTTTACCCAGTATATATTACGATTTAAGTTTTAAAATATACGAGTAGTATATAGTTTGAAAATTAGGTTGTTTTTAATATTATAATTATAGCCATAAATATTAAGCAAATGAAGTTCCCTCTAAATGTACAAAAAAAAAAGAAATAACTGAGTTAGATTAATTTCATTGATATATTTAATATACTGTTTACTGAACAGAAAATTTACCAGAACAGTAATTATGATTAGTAGATATATGCTGTTAGATGGTTCACTGAGCGCTGTGAGTTCAATTAGTGACTCTATCCGTTGGTTCGCGAATGGAAAAATAAATACATACGTTTTGTAGCATTTGCTGCCTGGTAGATTTTGTTACATCATCGTTCACAATTGTCATAATAAAAATTGCGTAATCAAATTTTCAACATTAATTGAGAAGAAAAACTAGATCCAATATTCAACAGCGCCAAGTATTGGCATTACTTAATTATTTTTTGACCACGAGCACCTAAAGTACATTACTTGTTGCGGTTTTGAGCAAGAGAAATCAATCAAATCTTCAGTACACAATTTTTTAAGCAGTTTGTAAAGAAGATGCTAATGCGTGGTTATAATTTTAAAACAATGTTTTTCCAAACCTTACTTCTACTAATTTGCTACAAGGATAATGAAAGGAAACATATTTCCGTTGTTAATTTCACATCGGCATGTGCGCCGCATTTCCAATTGTCTTTGGCTAACCCGTTATTGTGGTCACAGTTCGGCAGGAATGACATTGTCGATGGGGAAAGATACGATAAGGAAACTGAGCGTCGTTCACAATGGACAACGGTAGGTTGAGTGACTAGTCACAAATCTGCTCCGATTTTAGATTTGCAATTGATGCTATTTTTTTTAAACGCGTGCGTCATCACTTCTACTTCTATACACAAAGGCTGATTGGCTGGTGAAGCACAAATACGCCGTAGAACTACATAACATCACCACGGCTGACGGCTATGAGCTTCTGTTGCATCGCATACCCAAACCAGGCAATCAGCCGGTTTTGTTGGTACATGGTTTGTTGACATCATCACTCGCTTGGGCACTACTCGGACCGGGAAAGAGTCTAGGTCAGCTAAATACTTTGCTTCGCACTGCAAAAAGTGGCGAATGTCACCCAAGTTGCACTATTTACATTTACACTCATACTCATATTTTAGTATAAGTATAAGTATGTATACTCACATGCATATACACATTCGTTTAAGTTTCCACTTGTGTTCAAACAAAACTAGCCTTTCTGCTGGCCGACCGCAACTACGATGTTTGGCTTGCAAATTTTCGAGGCTCTCCATATGCACGCAGTTACACGCAACTCGGGAGCAAAACCCTGGACTATTGGAGTTTCAGCTTCCATGAAATGGGTGCCTATGACCTTCCCGCCATAATGGATCACATAGAAAAAGCAACCTCTTTCCACAAGTTTATACTAATTGGACACTCACAGGTGTAGTAATTGCGTTTAGTTACAGTTCGGAATGTTGTTGTTGAGAATTTCTGCATATTTACTTACAAGTGTTCTAAGCGTATTTTGATTTTTGCAGCACTTATATTCTTAGCTTTTTTATTCGTTGTCTGCGTAAGCGCTTGGTGAAGTGTAAACGTTGTGTTGTTAACACTTCTAATCTTCATTCGAATTGTGTCTTCTTGTTTTCTTTTCTATTGCATTCATTTAGGCGCTCAATGCATTTTTGGTTCTCTGTTCCGTTCACCCCGAATACAATGAGCGCATTTTGTTAATGCAAGCTTTAGCCCCAATTGTGCAGCTTCACGGTTTTGTGCGCTTCAAATCGGATGATGTCCGTCGGGTGATGCGCTATGTTAAGGTGAGTACATACTCGCCTCCTATTGTTTTACGCAGTAGTAATCAGAATGATAATTAGGTATAATACTCAAACAAAAGTTATGAAACATCTCTTTGTAGAGAAATATTAATATACAATAACATACATACATATTTAAATTGCTAATCAGCATATTTGATACATATAAGCAAATATAAGTATAAAAGCCCACACTATTTTTTTATTATTTTTTTCTGACTTGAAGAACAAATCTTCGTATATCCGGTTTTTTTATTTAAAACTTTGTTTCGTTACATGCACTTACATATAAAAGGGCTTTAATTCCTCCTAAAAACTTTTTTTAGTTTGAGTGCAACCCAAAAAATTTTATTCGACAACCCTTTCTATTTGTTTGATCTAAAGGGGGCCAAAAAATTTTACCCGTATAAAAAATTTTATTAAACACAAGAAAAAAAGGAAAAAACCCCTTCCCTTAAAACTTTAACAGCCTTTCCCCAAAAAGAACCTTTATTCAGAATGTTTGTAAAGCAGCTACATGCTATAGTGGTCCGATATCGGCAGTTCCTACAAGTAAGCAGCTTCTTTAGAAGAAAGGGACGTGTTCCAAATTTCATATCGATACCTTAAAAACTGAGGGACTAGTTTGGTGTATACAAACAGACAGACAGACACGGCTAAATCGACTCAGCTCGTCATGCTGATATTTTTTATAGGGTATGCGACGTTTCCTTCTGGGTGTCCTTTTAATAAGATTTGCAAATTAATTTAAAATTTATTTTCGCTTACACCAGCATGAGCGCAATCACCTATGGTGCCAAAAGCAAAAACTACACCAGCATGTTGGTGCAAAAAATTATTTTTATATATTGTATATGAAAAAGATCGTTATGGACGGAGACAAAATTTGTGCAGGAATTATTATGGCTATTGTCTTGAAAAGAAAACGAAAAAAATTAAAGAAAAAAGCGTGTTTGGATTAAAGATTGAGTTAATATTCCGTACTCTTAATTCTCCACAAGCACGGCATTGATTCATATAGATTAATAAATTCTCCCCAAAATAATTTTTACTTTGAATTCAGATGCTTGTGCAATCAGAAAATATAAAATGTTTGGTTTTGCCCAGCAAAAGGTAAAAACACCACAAGTACAGATCAACAGTTGGGGATTAATTTTTTTATTGGGCGCTTAAATAAAAAAGTACGAGAATTAGGGGATAAAAGTTCTTTCAAAAAAGGAGCGGGGACAACACTACCAATTTTTAACCGATTTCATTCATTTAAAATTTTTAACCAAAGAGTTATTAAGCGTTTAATTCTTTGG